>NC_081415.1:474695213-474714213 GCF_030272615.1 Cryptomeria japonica | reverse complement strand
GAAGCTCATGTAAGGAAGAGTCAGATTCGTTACGATTGAGGCATCAAAGAAGAGTACCATCTAGACCTCAATGGTAAAGTACGTCAACGATTAAGGTATAGCGGGCTGCTTTTCGGATGAAGCTACATTTTTGGTTGCGAGATAGGTTGGGTGGGAGAGTATTATTTTTGAGATAATCATAGATCTTCTTGTACAGAGGTGAATCCGAACCAATTAGGGCATAGATGAATTGGGATACGGAATTGTCATAGGTTGGGGAAAACAATTGCTCTACCAGGAACTCATAACAACTCTGTTTATCTGGAATTTGCATCAGTGAAGCGATAGTGACCATTGCATCGACAACTATGTTGTCCAATCTTGAAATCTGCTCAAAGGTGATGTGTATAAAGTATTTTTTGAAGTCATCCATCATTCTCTTGTAAGATATTAGTTTATCATCCTTTGTCTGATAGTCATCGTTGATCTGATTGATAACTAATTGAGAATCCCCATAAACTTTCAATTCTGTGATTCGCCATTCTACGACTACCTTAATTCCTGTTACTAGGGCTTCATATTCAACAATGTTGTTGGTGCATGGAAACATTAGTCTATAAGATCTTAGAATTGTGTGCCCCTTTGGATTGACGAACAGGATGTCAGCACCCGATTCATGTTGTGTATAGGATCCATCAAAGTATAGGGTCCATTGCTTGGGTGTGATAGTGAGTACATCCATGTCTGGAAATCGCACCTATAGTGGTTGTTGGTCTGGTAGTGGTGCTTCTTCCAGTTGATCTAGAATTACTTGTCCTTTGATAGCTCATCGTTTTGTGTACTGAATATCAAACTCACTTAGAATCATGACCCATTTAGCTAATCTTCCTATGAGAGCTCCCTTGCTGAGTAGATACTTGAGAGGATTGATCTTTGCTACCAGCTTGATTGTGTGGGCTAACATATAGTGGCATAACTTTTGAGAAGAAAACACCACTGCCAAGCAAGCTTTCTCACTGATCAACAACTACCCATGTATGATAATTTTCTTGCAACTGTTTGTATAATAGTTGGCTATGTACTAGGAAGGAAAGAAAGACTAGTTAAGCAATATGTGGTCTTTTAACCAAGAGGCTATGGGATGAAGGGATTGATGTCGAAAGTGTAAGATGGAATAGGTAGCATGCCCCTTCTGATTACATCCTTTCCCCATAGTTTTCACTGTAAATAAGGATCAAAATGCAACAAACATAGCTTCTAACTCTCTGCAAATACGTCATGGTTTTATATGACTTTATCTTTAGGGGAACCAAGTCTTTAATCTAGTGCCTTTGCTATTTCCATGACTGCATTCATGAGAACACGTGGGATGTGGAAACGAAAAATGACGATATGGGTAAATATTTTTGGAATAAGATTAAGAAGATAGAAGATTGAATGTCCTCGATAAAAGCTAGTTAAGAGGACAAGTGATCTATATGAACAAGATTACAATGTGCTAGTCCATATTCAATTTCAATGGCCACTTTTGACTAAATGTGGCAAGCTTTAACAAGCAAGAATACAGATTTAGTTTTTATCACTTTTGTGTTTTTTCTTTTTAATGAAACAAAAATTGGCTAGGCTGTATGGGACGGCTAGTGTTTACTATTTTTTCCTAGATGTGTTTGAGATGTTTCTAAAATTTGGCAAAATTTGGGGATGGCAGGGGGACATTTCAGCCCATGTGCCCTCGAGTTAAATAGGAAAATATGTCTACCAACTAATCTTTTGATCCACAAAACTCTTAGTAGATTTGTTTGTTGTTCTCTAGCTCTCTTGATGAAATGGTACCTAATGTTAATATGTTTGACTCACTAATAACATATAGTAAGACATTTATTTCCCTTGAGTCATAACAAATGATCATTAATCACCCAACTCAAACGTTCAAAACTTGCTTGATTGCTATTTCATTTGACATGAGAATATTTATGCTTTTACAACATTTTGATCACATTTCTGACCTTTTGCCAACTAGATATGCCAATCCATCCACAATTCATTTGTAGCCTATATTTCATAGGTTGTTTCTTCCACTGTCTATTTCAACACAATTTTTAAGAAGGATCCTATAATCCACAAATAGTACAAGGATAGATATCTCAACATGTTTCCTTTTTATGTCTTTTCTTGTTATAATGAGAACATTGAAACCAATACATTTCTTGAATTGATTTGTTTCTAATTATATTACCCGTCACATCATTTGTATTTTTTTCACTTTTATTATATCAAGGTCCTTCATTCTCTAGCCCTACACTTGGTATGGGCTCTTTAATTCCTTGCCCATACTTTCCCAAACTTTTTCCATTATAATTCAGTTTTTTCATAATTATAAAGCCAACATTTTTGACAAAACATTCTTTGTTATTATCATCACAGCTAGCAAGATGTGATGTCCCAAATCTGATAATAGAATTTAGTAATAGATAATAATAATAGATAATAATAATAATAAAAAATAATAATAAAAAAATCATATTAAAAAATTATGATAATTACATTATTATTTAAAATGATATTTTATTGTCAATTTACATCTTGAATTTATATTTACAATATTTATTAGTTTACATTATATATATTGAATAATTTCATTATATTTACAATATATATTTATATGTCCATAATACACATAGCATGTACTAGATTTTAATAGTGATGAACAATGATGTTCTTAAACATTTATTAACCCATTGCCTAAGAAGCCTAATAGTCTCCTTTGAACGGTGGGTTGAGTGGGATGACCTCCACATCGGGTCCCACTAAGTAGAAGGGTAGCGACTCTTCACATAAGAAGAGCTACCAAGTGCAAAACATCGTGGCTTTTCACCACGATGTGGGGGAGGATAAATACCCTCCCCTCCGTGTAAATTGGGATAGAAAAAAAAATACGAAGATAACCACTCCAGAGTCCCAGAAAAGAAGAAAGAGCAAGGATCGGGTCTACCAGTAGATAAAAAGAATAATACGGCAGTGACAGGTACGAATTTCCCTAACTTTCTGACTTAACATTTAATATGATGGTCAGCATTATAAATTAAAATCAAATCTGTGAATCAATGAAAATAAATTAAGTGAACATTCTTAAATAAAATAATGACAATTAAAATGAGATATTAATTCACAGCACTGTCAAACATAACATATAAACATATGCCTGTGTATACCTCCAAGGATACATAATAGTATAATACTCTTCAATTTGGGTTTGCACAAATTATCGTAATGCTGTCAATATAAGGGATAATAAATTGATTGTAATGAAATAATGATAATAAATAATTAATACCAATTCAAGTAATACTAACAGGAAATGATGATAATCCAATACAAGGAATTAACGTAATAAGATAATTATGATAGATAAATATAACTTATTTGGAGTATCACAAATGATTCATTGTAAATGAGGGACTCTCTCTTAAGTACGCCACTCCATGATAGATGCCTAACACGGGACTCTCTCTTGGTGGTTGGACCTTCAATTCCCTACACAGTATGATCCAGAGGATTGACAAATTCATACACTGCAAACAATCTGGTTTCAAAAAAAAATATTATTCTTAGATACGAGAAATCGCTTGGAGCGGTTTAATTCCTTGGATAGACTGTGCATGGAGATGGAAATTACATGGTCACTCTTTACTCCCTTTCCATTTTCACAAGCATAATGCATTGCTTTTCTAGGCAGAAGATTAAGTAGGGCAGTTCCTACATCAGAAAAATCTTGTCAGATGAGACTTTCAGCCATGTATAATACTATGAGGTTTGAAGCTTATATTGCTTTCATTGAATTTTACTGTAACATATGGGATTAACATAGCTTTTTGATGCTTAGTGCTTATTTCTTAAATTTAAATACATCAAATTTTTAAAATATACCCTAGTGCTCTTGATGAGCTGTTGACCAAGGGTCAGATTTTGTTGTTTTAAAGCGATCTTATATCCTGTTTACACTCGCTGCCTATAAACAAATCTATGTAATATTTTGATTTTGCTACTGTTTAGGTTTTTTTGGCAGGGTAACGATCTTTAATAGCATACTTACAATATTTAATATACTTTTCAAAGTATAAACAAAACAAAAGTCTATTGGATAATGATTAATGATTTTTCCAAAAGTAGAAACTAAAGTTACATATAAATATAAAATACACATTATTCTTTTCAAAACAAAAGTAAAACAAATAATGTTCAAATAAAAAGAAAGTAAACAATGTAGATAAAATAAAATAATTCTTAAATAAAAGTTAAAATTCATGTGTCTATGTAGTGACTAGTCAATAAAATAGTTTTGAAGTATTTTAAAAGAAATTTTTAAATAATTAAAATAGGTGTCTGTCTTTTTTCTATCTATGTGTGTTTGTAGTAGTTTATATAGATAAGAAAATTTAATATTTATGTAAAAAAAAAAAATAACTCTTCAAAATAAAAGTAAGAATTTATTTTTCATTATATATATTCTTTCGATTTTGGCTTCCCATTTCTAAGAATTACTAAATCTCTTATTCAATATAATGGACTGCGGAAATCATACATCTACAGTAAATAATTTGTCTTCTTGTTATATAGATTTTCAAAAATGAAAAAAAATAGTTCAAATAAAAATAAAGTAATAAAAAAAGTTACATATTTTAGTAAATAAAATAATATTTAGAACTATTGAAACTAGCATAGATATCTATGGGCATCTTCTAGATAGATATATTTAAGATATTTATGCTTAAATAAGCATCTTTAGACTAATATCTACTGTCTTCTTTTAGATAGATATCTTAGATATCTTAAATATATCTATTGCTATTATTTCCTCCCTTCATTAATATTTTATTTGGCACTTTCTACTCTGTTTTTCTTCCTTTTGCAGGTGGAGATTTTGTTAAAGTCTACACTTGTAAAGACATTTGCAAGTTGCAACCTTAATGGGAGACATTTGTGATAATGTAAATGTTGCCTCAACAAAATTAGAGCATTTTGCCCACTTAGAGGAGAAAGGTTTAATTAGCTCCACAGGTTCTCATGGCGAGAGTTGTGTGTTCAGTTCTGATCATTGCTCTGAAAATATCTGTGACTCGGACCCAAAGGGCCTTTCGGCTGGAAACAATGTATCTACAAGTACAGGTGAAACAAAACATTCTCCTTTAAAAGTTGGAAAGAAGCCTCTTATTGCAAGTGTTTACAGATCAGATGTAGTCCAAAGTAGATCAGAAGAGGGTGTGTTTGGAATGGTAACTAGAGTTGCAGGTGATTCAGACTCCTCAGATTATGATAATGAAGAAGAAGATGATGTTGAATCTATTTCAGGGGATCATGCTCGAGTAGTTTGGTCAAATCTTGTTGAGACAACTGAGAAACTTGAAGATCTTATTGTAGTTGATAGGAGCTTTATGCATGGTGACATTGTTGCATCTATTTCAGATCCAAAAGGACAGACAGGTACAGTAGTCAGCATTGACCTTTTTGTTGACTTGAAGATGCCGTCTGGAGAAATTAAAATAGATGTCCCTAGCAGGAAGCTGAAACGGATAAAAGCCTTCACAGAAGAAGATTATGTACTTCGTGATTCTTGGCTGGGCCGGGTTGATGAGGTTGTAGATAATGTCACAGTTTTGTTTGATGATGGTTCAAAGTGTAAAGTAATGAGGGCAGACCCTGAGTGCCTTATGTCAGTTTCTAAGAATGTTTTTGAAGATACAATCTTTCCTTATTATCCAGGTCAGCGTGTACGGGGTACTTCTTCAGTTGTTTTCAAAAGTGCTAGATGGCTCCGAGGTACATGGAAGGCATCTCGTATGGAGGGTACAGTCAGTAATGTTGAGGCGGGTTCAGTATATGTTTACTGGATTGCTCCACCGAGTCCTGCATCTACTATTAGTTCAACAAATGTCCCTGCAAATATGCAAGACCCTAAACATTTAAAGCTTTTGTCTTGTTTTTCATATGCTAATTGGCAACTAGCTGATTGGTGTTTCCTCCCAACATCTGGAAGGAAATTAGGCATAACTTTCCCTGTCAAGCAAGATGCCTTACCAGATAAAGACACAGAACTAACAACAGACTGTGACACGTTGCCTTCTTTTGATTCATCTTCCCCTACTACTTCAGGATCAGTACAGAATGGCACGATACCTGCACAGGATTGTTGTAAGCGCAGAGTGAAACGTGATAAAAAACTTCCTAAGAAAGATGATGTTTTTGAATCAGCATTGCTTATTGTGAACACAAAGACAAAGGTTGATGTACTTTGGCAAGATGGCACAAAGTCATTTGGAGTTGATTCAAAGGTCTTGTTTGCTGTTTATAATCTTGGTGAGCATGATTTCCGGCCTGAGCAGTATGTGCTAGAGAAGGGTTCCGATGAGGATGGAGAAGATTCTCAAACTAGGCGCGTAGGAGTTGTAAAAACTATGGATTCAAAAGAACGTACTGCCCTAGTGAGATGGCAGAAAACTGTGTCTCGACCACAAGATCCTCGAGAGTTTGACAATGAAGAGATAGTGAGTGTTTATGACCTAGTTGGGCATCCAGATTACAACTATTTTATTGGGGACATTGTGATACGGCTTCCCCCTGTAGAAGAGGTATCACAGGCCTCTGATGCTGTTAAAATGTCAGTTGATGAAAAAGAATGTGAAATTGAGGCAAATATTGATAAAGATTGTGAGATTGAATTAAAATGTGGGGAGTGTGTTAAATCAGATCCATCCTCAGAGGAAAGAAGTTTGAAAAAGCGACAAAAGACTGATCTTGGTTTTGATTTTGAGGATCACATTGGTGATGATAAAGAAATTGACTTTCAGACAAAATGTGTAAGTGATACCAAAAGTATGGATGCTTCTTTGCAGCAAGGGGCTTCAAGAAGGTGTCGCAAGGCTAAAGTTGATGCAAAGGTTGAAGATATGGATTTCTCATGGATTGGGAATATTATAGGTGTTAGAGATGGGGAAATTGAAGTGATGTGGGCAGATGGAACAGTTACAAAGGTAAGCACTCTCTTGTTTTTCTTGTATCTATTATGAGGTTAAATCCTTTTTTAATATCTCTTCTGAGATTTGCTTCATACCATCGCAATGAGTAGTGTCTAATGCTTTGTTGTGAAATTTTTATGGGTTTTGTGGTTGACTTTATTCTATTTTTTCCGTCATATTTTAGGCCAAAACATTTTTCACAAAATGTGTAAATAGTAGAGAAATCTAACTTTAGGTGGGATTACCAGTTCTGCAACTCATGTCAATTTGCAAAGTATTAAATTTTGAATTTTTTTTCTGTAGATAAAGAATTGGGACACTTTCTTTCTATTTAATCTGCCACATACTGGTGAAGAAAAGCCATTAGTCACTTAAACTTCATCCAAATGATATCCAAAATAGAAACTAAGATGACCGCTAGGTTGTTCTTATTAACAAGATGCTAGAAATCCTTTTGATTGAAGGAACTATGTGTTCGAGAGTGAGTTTGTTTCTCAACACTGAACCAATCAAACTTTATTGATAATTAACGATATTGATAATCTCTTTATCAGTCATAAAACTGGCCATCCATCGTCTTTACGATAGTATGTCCTAGCTTGACATATGTTGTGCTTATATCAGGATATCATAGTTGTACGTCTGTCATTGTTTTTGCAAGAAAAGCCCTATATGAACCTGGTTGGATGTCCTGGACCATCATAGTAGGGTGTCCAAATTTGATTTCCTCCATCTTTATACATGGAAGGCCTGATATCTTCCATCTTCAAGAACCTTTTGACATTCTCCATTTTCTCAACATGAAATCTTATATCTGAGTTGGACATCTCGTCTCTTCCCTACTTACCGCTCCTTGCTACAAATCCCTATTAGACATCCCACATTAGCTTCTCCACTTTTATCTCTTTACCAAAATTTCTTGTTCCACGTGTCTTCTCCCTTGGTGGACTTGAGGATAACTAGGAAAGGAGAGTTGTTATGAATGGTAGGCTGCAAATCAATGGGGAAATAGATGACTTTGAGGGAAAAGGAGAAGCAATGCTTTTAAGCTCCGGTAGATTTCAAAATTATATTACTAAGTGCTTCATGTGGAGTTCCTCTATATAACAAGCATAATTTACATATGGGCATTTTGTTTTAAAGATATACATATGGGTGTCTGATTTTTATTTGTTTAATTAATTTCTTGTATTTTGCAGGTTGGACCACAATCAATTTTTGTAGTTGGCAGGGATGATGATATGGAGTCAACTCAAAGTAGTTTTGATGAGAATGATAATGATGATGCTGCAAGCTGGGAAACTGTTGATGATAATATGATGGCTACATTTGATGCCGATGAGCAGCAGGTATGATAAATTCTTAAAATAAGGCTCTGTGATGCTTGGTTAATAGGATGCCCTTTTTGAGTAAGTATTTTATAACCATAGTTCTCTGCATTTTTCAATCAGTTGGAGCAAAGCGTAGAACCTGCAATGGACCAGGCTACAGATGCTGCACATGCTTCAAATGAAAACTTGCACAAAATTAGTGATACCAACACATCAGTATTGCGAGCTTTTGGATTTGTTGCCAGGCTTGCCACTGGTTTTCTTGGATTCCGAGGTTCTAAGAATTCATCAGACACATTGGATCCAAGTTCTCAAGAGCAAGCTATGCAGAAACATGGAATTGCAAAGAACACTGACAGGACAGAGGCTAGTGGCATTGAAGGAGACCAACTTACAAGAGATTTGAATTGTCATCTGGAACCTGGTGGTGATTCCATACACATTAAAGATGGTTTGACTTCTTTGCCAGCAACTGCAGACTTAGGTGATAAAATGGACTCAGAGTGTGGTGACCACAACAATGTGGAAGGCACACAAGATGGCCAAGATCAAACGAAAGTCTCTACTGAAGATGATTTGACAAGGAGCATACCTATTGATATTAAACAAAATTTACAAGAAATGAACAGCTTACCTATTTCTATTAATGATGGCCAGAACTTGTTTAAACACTTTGACAGTGTTCAGGACCCTGCAGACCACTACTTTTTCAATGAAACTGCCCAGGTATTTTGTGTGCGATCTGCAGTTTAGTGTGATTGTCTTGTTTGTTCAGGTTGAAATGAATGTGAAAGTAAATTTTACTATACTAATAAAATTTATCTTTTCATATACTCTGACAGAATTGCAATGATAGAAAGTGGTCGAAGAAAGTTCAGCAAGAGTGGAGTCTTCTTGAAAAAAATTTACCTGGTAAGCGTTGATTCAATTTTCCTTTAGCAGACTAAACTATTTGAGCTGAATCAACGAACTCGATTTTCTGGTTGATCAGAGAGCATTTATGTTCGAGTCTATGAGGATCGAATAGATTTACTCAGGGCTGTGATTATTGGAGCTAGTGGAACTCCTTATCAAGATGGTCTTTTTTTCTTTGATATTTATCTTCCGTCTAAATACCCTCAAGCACCACCAGTAAGTAATTTTTAACATTTCAGAGTGGGTCTAGCTTTCTAATTGGAAGTATCGAAGTTTATTTTGTGTTGACTTTTGTATAATTCATAGCTCTAAATTTTCCAGGCAGTGTACTACCATTCTCGTGGGTTGAGATTGAATCCCAATTTATATGAAACTGGAAAAGTATGCTTAAGTCTTCTAAACACATGGATTGGCAGAGGAAATGAAATCTGGGATCCGACATCTTCAAGCATTCTTCAAGTCCTTGTTTCACTTCAGGGTCTTGTATTGAATGCAAGACCGTACTTCAATGAGGCAGGATATGATAAGCAAGTTGGCACAGCTGAAGGAGAAAAAAATTCTCTTGCTTACAATGAGAATTCATTTTTATTGACGTGCAAGCTAATGTTGTATCTTCTCCACAGACCTCCACAGGTAAGACTTCTTGTATAAGAATTAAAACGGTTTTTTGCACTTGGAGAGTGCTGTTGATGTTTATTAAACTTTTTCTGTATCTGCAGCATTTTGAAAACTTTATTAAAGATCACTTTCGTAGACGTGGTCATTCCATTCTTTGTGCATGTGGTGCCTTTATGAACGGAGCTGAGGTTGGATCTCTCTCAGAAGTACCGTTGAAGTCTGGCCAAGTTTCTCAGAACAACAGTTCAGTTGGTTTCAGATTTATGTTAGACAAGATTATTCCTAAATTAAAATCAGCATTTGATGAACTGGGTAGAAATGATGATTGATGTTTCCTACCAACCATAAGATATGACACGTATCTAATGTTACAGTTAAAATGTGAATAACTACAGAGATGGCCAGTCATATGCTGACTTGTATCTCTTTTGCAAATTGAACTGCAGTTCGTGATTTGTTTCTGTTGGCTCTTGCTTTCTTGATTTGTAAAGTTGTAGAATAGTTGAAAGTGTAAAAAATGCTAAATATGTTGTGGCGACAGAAGCCACATTGATCAGCATTTAATGAATAAGCGCCAGATTTCGCCATTTGAGTTGAACTGCCCAATGGGTTGTTCATGTTGGCTGGAATGCTGAAAGGGTAGTTATTTTGTGCAGGAATGACAAATTTGGCGGTTCTTGGTTGACCCACAACTCATAGTTTTTGGCTTCGTGCTTGAAGAAAGCATGTTTGTTATTTATACTGATGGTCCAACGCTAGATTTCTCAAGCTATATCGATGTTTCCGCATCTAGAATTCTCGTGCTATATTTTATTATAGGTGTGTGATCTTCGTACCGATGCTAAATAATGGAGGCAAGATTGAGGGGGTTTTCAGTAACAATGCAAATGAATGTGGAGAGCCATGGTTTTCGAGCAAACCTTATGAGTGATATTTGTGAATTTGGTTAATGTTGTTTTTATTATTTAGAATAATCTGAGTTACATTTCAATGTGTATGGAAGGATGTTACCAATAATTTACATTTGAGTAAGAGTATTATATCACTAATCAGAAATTGTACACCTTTATTATCCAGACACTTTCTATTCCTTGGCTCCTCTTTTTTAATAAATTGTTTAGTGGAGATGCTCTTTATTCTTGTGATTGCAACGATAATCACCAGTTGTAATTCTCATGATGCGTCTGTGAGATAATGTTTTGTCTGTGTCTTGACCAGCATTCTCTTTGTTTCATGGTCATCCGTGCAAGGAACCATGTACTCCCACACAGCTGGCACATATCATGAGTCACAGGCCAAGATGCACTCTCTCATGACCCTAACAATTTGTTTTGTTATTACTTGTTTATTCAATGTCTGTAATATGGGTTATTCCAGTTCTAGGAGTCTGGTGATGATAGACTTCCTAATATATGGGAAATGATTGCCTTGAAGGAAAAATGGCTGGATCTTTTACTAGTCAAGCGAAAAGATTTAGCTACAATGGCAGGAAAGGGTGGATTATAATGTTGTGAGCATGCTCACAAAATTCCCTATAACTGACATAATATTTTATAATATGCATTGTACCCGGCATAGTTCACTACCTTTTGAAATCTAAAAATAAAACAAACACTGAAAATAATTAGAGCAGAGAAGAGCGCAACGTGGAAAGATAAACATAACAAAGTTCAATGTATACATGTTAGTAACGTCAAATGTTTTTAAAATTGAATCCTGCAATAGCCTTGCGGAATCTGCAGGGGTCTGGGGGACACCGACTCCACAGTGGTCATGCAGGGAGAAATTAAATGTCTAATGTTATAGAATATTGTCAAAAGACTAAAATATTCTTTCCTTGCCATGCATACTCTATTCTCTAACTCTTAAGAATTCTTGGAAGTTTAAGAATTCTTGCGTGAAAACTTCCATACAAAATAAGTGTTGTTTTCTGTGTTTGGTAAACCTATCCATTTTAAATTTTGGTTTTACATCGAAATTAAAAAATTTCAATTATATATATACACACATACAGGATAAGTTTTAGATTCGATTGTGTTTCCATTCAATATTTCTGATCGCAATCTTCTTTCTAAGACGAAATACTAAATGATAAACGCAATTTAATCTTGAAATTATCTTACCAATATTATAGACTAGATGAAACACTGTATGATAAAGAATTTTGAATGAAAAATAAACACAATTGAATCTCAAAATTATCTTATCAATATTAACGTGGACTGTGGAAAAATTTATGTGAACTATTATACATATTAATATATAAATTACTATTTAGTAATAGTAATTCAATTGTATAGGTTTTTTTTGCATCAATACAATTTGGATCATATTCTGATTTATTATCAAGATGAGGAATGAACCATTATGATTGATGGATCATTAAATGTGATCTGAAACATGTTGACAAAAATAATACAATTCAATTAAAAAACTTTTTGTTATTTTCAAAGACTTAATTATAATTAATAAATAATTAATTGTACATCTAATGAACTCACTCACTTTCCCTTGAGCATGAGGATTGAAAGCATGATGTATTTTCCTGTTAAAGGTTAAATACGTCGTATTTTTTTATATACCATTTAGATAGTCGAGTCAATGTGAACCATAGAAAGTGGGGCCTTTGTTGTGTTCCACCTCTTTGTCATAATAGGCTTGATATGCTTGTCGTTGAAATTTAATTCAAGCTCCTTGATATGAGTTGCTTGCCTAATTTGGTTAATGTCATGTCTCGTTTCTAGTCAATCTTAGTCTTTACATATTAGGTTTATACTTTTGCCTTTGTTGTTTCCATTTGGTGTATGTTTTCTCTTCTTGAGTCTGTCTTCTTCTAATTGCACTCTTCCCTTTTGTTAGAGTGTTAGATTTCTCTATTCTATCATGTCTTCCACTTGTCCCCCACCTTGCCACTATATTTTGACTTTTACTTATCCTTACGAGCATGCGTCTTTCATGACCCTTAATGTCTCGAATTGTAGTGTGTTTGGTGGCATGGTCGACCCTTCATCTTGGATGTTTTTTCCCATGTTTTGGTTTCTCCCTTAACTTTCAATGCATGTTGTATTGTTTCCAATAGTTCTATTTTAGAAAGTGGAATATTTTCTAATCATGTTCATATTTAAAGTTGTCAATGTGCTTGTTAGTTGACATGTTGTTTTTGTGGATGATAACAAAGTGAATTTTTTTGTACAAGAAAACTATAAGGAATTAGAGGATCATGAGATTTTAGATTTATTCGATGTCAAGTTTTGGATTCAAACAAAACATTCATAAGTTTCATTGTTTTGTTAAAAAAATACATGTTATGAAACTATTTTTACGTAATCCCATGAGAGAAAATCATAATGCAAAGATCAAAGGCATACCACAAGATAACAAGAGATATACGCTAAGAAAAATTTCAAGAGGGAAAAACCCAACTCCCAAAAGTATTCACACTCAATGTATCATTCAGTGATAAAAACATTACCATACATTTACAAAGTCTCCATAAATGCTTTTGAAACAACAAGCTCCTTCAATGCAACCTCCATGTATCCAAGCATGTACCCACACACCCCATGCAACACATGCACTCTTGAGAAGAGAGCTCAATACAATGACAACAAAACCAAACAATGACAACAAAACCAAACAATGACCTAGCCAACCTCAACCACTAAACATATGCTTGCTTTTATAGAATCAAGCTTACACAAAACAACCAAGTGGTAAGATGAAACCATGGGTACACAAAACCATTGACCTTGCATTTATTTTTAATACTAAGTTTCTTAATATTAAATATGTTTTCCATGTGCAACCCCCATGCATCTCCTAAGGACCTATGCAATATGCATTACCTTTGATTCTAGTGAGACTATTGAAACACCCGATGGCCCACTATAAGTCTATATATCACCTGAAAAGATCAAAGACATACTCTCACGAGGGGTTCTCATTGATGATTGATCCAACATGCATGGTGAATGTAATAACTTAAGAATATCTTTATACTTTACAATTGCATGAAGTAACATATTGATATGATAAATTTGATTTAGTGGTTAAGATCTTTGATGGTTTCTCTTGTCCTACTATAGGTTCTATTACTCTTCCCATTAAGGTTGGCACTAAGTGCTTAGATGTCCTTTTTGCTATCATTCCTAAATCCTACATCAGATCAATTTTGTGTGAAGTTGGGACATCCTTGCCCTTGGTTCTCTTCCATGAAAGTGATCCCATCTACCCTTCATAAATGTCTTAAATTTCTTCATTATGACAAAATCTCAACTATAAATCATAGCATGTACCCAGTACCAACCCACACATGCACTAGTTCAAACAACAAGTAAGTTGGACTTTTAGTTTTAATTCACTTGTTTTTCGCAAGATAAACATCTTTTTTATATATATTTATAAAATTATAGCCAGCCATAATCAATGTACAAACAATTAATGGAACGAACTAAATTTTTTTTTTATATATTAAATATAGAGAAAGAAGCATTACATAAAAAAGATCACAGTATTAAATTTATTTCCATTGTTTAACAAAATATTGAAATAACGTAGCTCATAGACAAAAAGCATTTGAAAAACCTTGATTAATAAAAATGAAATAGAAAGCTTTTTTTTGTATCCATAAGACTCTAAGAGGCAAACTGAAACAAACTGGAATTTGAAAAATTATCATTAATATTTATGCTTTGGAAATTTACAATTTTTACATGTCTGAGACTTGAGTCCCTCAGAAAATTTAAAGCCAAAATGAGTAAGCCACTAAGCCTGTGAGGTTTCGAGGACATAGGCAAAAAAAAAACTACAAGGCGGTCGGGGCTAGAGCACATGTAGTAGATGGTTTACCCTAAGAATCTGGCCCTCCTACAATGTAGAATTCTTCAGACAACATAAGTTGAGAGAATTATTCAAGCCACATGTAGTTTGGAATGTCGTCCAGGAGCAACCATTTCCAGAGAAAGTCCTTGTCAATCTACGCCCATTTCCTGTGACGCGTCAACTTCTCCGCATTTAGGTTTAGAAGAAACGGTTGCCTGGCCACTGGCACTATTTGGTCAGGGACGAGAAGCTTGGATAATTCACTCGCCTAAGGGATCCCCACCCCTACTTCTGCAAGGATGACAACATTAATGTCATCTCCAAGGAAGTCTTCTTTAAACACCTTCCTCAACAGCACCAACATATCCACCTTGTCTCCTCCGAGGTCCAGAAGAGACGCCAAGAACCAAGATGTAATGTCTGTGTTAACACGGTATCTATTTGTGTTTCGTAGAAAGTCTCTGCCCAACACCATCCGTACAGCCTCATTGGTGAATGACCCAACCTCCTTGCAGACTAATTGGAGGGTTGGGTCTCTAACAGATTGGAGTGTCCATCTTGAGAAATCTACCAAATTAAACAACCCGAGCCTATAAACCTAACCCAGAGGCAGAATATAAATACCATGAGCTCTGACGATTTATCTACCAAATGGCAAAGGCTAATTAAAGATGAAAGAAGCAAATATCATTTATAAATAGTTGAAGCTCTTGATTGTAATAATTACTTCTCTAACCATATTAATTGCTTTAAAATTTTTTAAATATTTCGTATCTCTGCAAATCTTTCCCATAAATGCACTAGTGTGTGAAATTGGAAACAACTATAAACCAATACCAAGTTGGCAAGTACCACATTGGAAGTCATGGGGACAAAGTGGATTGCAGCTAGTGACTAGATATATATTAAATGATCGAAATTATCGATTGTGACAATATGTGTCTATTGAATCCAGTTCCATTCCAGGCACTTTCTGGTGAGCTATGTTCTCTTCAAAAAATTGGGCCTAAATAAAACTTCAGCCATTGATCTACGATCACTGAACGATTTAAAATCATTGATGGATTTCAGGTATGTGTCACCCTTCATGTGTCAAAGAGGTTGCGCTTATTGATACATCATGCAGAGTTTGGACTCAATGTGATGTGATGTGCCTTGTCTATTAAAGACAATGATTTCATGAAGTCGCCAATAAATTATATATTTTTCCATAAATAACAAAATATTTGCCAAAACAAATTAAATAATTTTCAAACGGTGGATAAAAATTGCCAATACATTTAAATAATTTTTCCTTTGGAGTAAAATTTTTCGTCCATACAATTATATATTTGTTCCTTTTAACAAAAATTATTCTCCTCCTACAATATATATTTTCCCCAAAGAACAAGGTATTATTCGCCAGAAATTTATGGAATTTTCGTACCCTAGAAAAATATCGCCAATACAAAATAATTTTTTTCCCGATTCTGAAAATAAATTTTGCCATCAATATGAAAATTTTCCCACAAAAATAATGTCTGATTCGGCAGGATTTTACACTTTTGCCTGGGGGGTGGTTTCTTAAAGTTATCCTTGGTACACTACATATTTGGTCACACAATTTACCGCATATATTCACTCACCACCTTATAATAAATGCAACTTGTATAATTTAACGATCAATAACATATATACATTCTAGAATTGTATTATTACCATATTCAAGTCGGCCTAGAATTAAATTACATCATCTAAGATTCACCATGTTGGCCAAGGATAAATATTTAATTCAAAACAATATGAAATGTGTAGTTAGCTCGACCCGAAATAAAATGTGTTAACACAAGATTAAGAACATCCAATGCACATTCAAAGATAAGCTTAGTTGGTTCCGTTTTACCTTGAATATAATGTGCTTTATGTGTAGCCTTAACTTAACTTCTGAATTGTAAGCAAACCAACGAACTATGGTAGAATGCCAGTATTGAAAATAACAATAGTGTAACTTGGTATAATTGTCACCACTAAGCAACAAACATTAGAAATTTAATGTAGACACTTACAAAATGTGTAAGATGTATTAAAAAGTAGTTGATTTTGACATGAATTCCTTTTGTTGCTTTTATAAGAATAACAGTAACATTGTTCAACTAACATTCTGTTTTGACAACAATGATAGCATTTGTCCAACAAAATTTGTTCAACAAACTCAAGACAACCTTTGGTATTTTCCTCATACTTCCTTGGCATCAAACATCTTCTAAAATAATCCTTAACATCAATGACAACACTATGTTCAATAGATATATCACCTCTATAAACAAGAGTTATCAAAAGACCCTTACAACTCTACTCTAACATAATAAAAATTTGTTGCACAATATTTTGTAGGCTTTTTTTAATCATACAACCTACTAGAAGATCAAATTGTTCTACAATCATGACATCTTATACAAACAAGATCTCATGGAAATTTCAAATAAAATGTGGACCAATGAGAAAATACAATTGACGTTTTAAGTGGTTATATAGCCAATTCCATTAGTCAATAGTGCTAATTAAAAAGGGTTAAATTTAGGCGTTGCCAAATCTAATTCCCAATGCTATGTGACTCTCCACAAGCTATCATTTCTAAAATAGAATCCATTATCATTGAGAGTAGAGGCCTCAAAGTCTTAGGATTGAAACGAAAATTAAAATAACAAAGGTTCTCCGAAAAAAAAGAAGGATGGTGATGGAGACATCAAAATAGATAGCAATGAATGATATAGAGATCCCAATCTATGTATTTACTGACACAACCCATATCAATTTGGTAAACTGAATTAAATGTTTTATGCAGAGAACATGAATTCTTTAAATAACCCACCTTCAAAATGCTCCAAAATCTAGAATGTAATCACTGGAATTAAAAAAAAAGGACAATCATACCCCATCTACATTGGAAATCTCAAACAGATAAAAGAACCTCGCTTCTTCCTCAATGACTATAGCCATTAATATCTGTCGATTCCATATTGTGGAACCTATAAATGACCGGAGTTCAGGAACACACGAAATTTGGTTTTCCAAATAATCCCATTCTATAATTGTTTTATGGAAATCGTGATAAATCCACTCGAATGCAGCAAAAGAAAATTAGTCTGTATCTGCCCCATTTGTCTTTCGATCTCTCTTCTTTTTGGCTCCACCCTTTTTCTCAACTTGGTTCTTCTCGGCACCACCCTTCTTTACCGCCTCTCTCTCTTTGAGATATTCGTTTGCATAGTTTCCTATTTGCGCCCTAGCCTGCCGAACCTCCTTTTCACACATTGCACTCCAGATGAGGAAGGGACGTAAGGGTGGGATGAATTCCCCCACATGTAGCCAGACACTCACCTCCTGGTGCAACAAACTCTTAGCTCTGTACTTGTACTCTACTCGCAAGAATTCATCTCCAAGCATTATGCACACATTCTAAAGGAATTTAGGGTCCTTGACCTTGAATACATTTCCCAGTCTCTCATTCAAGATCTTCCCCCAAAAGGCTACCATTTGCTTCGTAGTGTGAAGAGATAAGTTTGCCTATATCTTGTGTTTTCGTCACCACTCTATCAAATTGTACAATATTTCTACATTGAATGATGCTTGTGAGCTAACAAGGTGGTTTTATCTTGCTCCACACACTTCCACTACCTAGGGGAGAACAACACAATTAATGAGAGCCATTGGTGTTTTGCTCTCACTTGAGCGGACATCCTTCCCTTACCGCCACCTCCTTCAATTCCAATCCTTGAATGTCCTCCCAAATCTCTTTATCAATATACTTTAATAAATTCACCATCCACTTGGATAAACCGTCCACCATCTCAATGCTCGCAAACCAAACCAAACAATGACCTAGCCAACCTCAACCACTAAACATGTGCTTGCTTTTATAGAATCAAGCTTACACAAAACAACCAAGTGGTAAGATGAAACCATGGGTACACAAAACCATTGACCTTGCATTTATTTTTAATACTAAGTTTCTTAATATTAAATATGTTTTCCATGTGCAACACACATGCATCTCCTAAGGACCTATGCAATATGCATTACCTTTGATCCTAGTGAGACTATTGAAACACCCGACGGCCCACTATAAGTCTATATATCACCTGAAAAGATCAAAGACATACTCTCATGAGGGGTTCTCATTGATGATTGATCCAACATGTATGGTGAATGTAATAACTTAAGAATATCTTTATACTTTACAATTGCATGAAGTAACATATTGATATGATAAATTTGATTTAGTGGTTAAGATCTTTGATGGTTTCTCTTGTCCTACTATAGGTTCTATTACTCTTCCCATTA